>NW_022146092.1:1527597-1553108 GCF_002938485.1 Sitophilus oryzae
ACATTTTTTTCCTTGTAGGCACCCAATAGCGAATTATACTGGAATTTTTTTGACGTTTATAATGACAGAATATCTTTTTGAGAGTCTGGTTTTTATTTGTTTACATGATAATTTTGATACATTTCAATTACAAAGCTGAGATGTTTTCTATATTCTTTGGACACCTCCTTTCTTCTTAATGGCGAACCTGTTGGACTTGAATTAAATGTCTATGTCTAATGAAATATATATAATATTTAGACACTATTTTATTCACCTTTTTCCATTTAATGCTTTGAATTTTGAGTAGTTTAGATGCAAATATTCGTGAACAATTCGAAATAAATTTTCTTTCTTCAAGGAGGAGCCACAATCCGCTATTAATGCGGGTAAATAAGTCATCGCACGATGATTGATCATTATATCAGACAATTTCAGGCATATTTTGCATGTAGTATGATTTTCAATCCGATTCATTTTTAAAACAAAGAATTTTGTTGTTTTTTCAAGCTGCACAATATTCTTTATTACAACAAAACACGAGTTTTTCTGGTAATTTGAACTATCAAAATACGATGATCACAGCCTTTTATGATTGACGCTTGCTGACGCTGCGTGCTGGTTATGAATTCCATACCAATAAAGCGTTTATGAAAAGTTAATAAAAATGCAAAAAAGCAATTTTCTACCAGTTGTAGTTACTCGAAACTTATGTAAAATTAAAGAATATATTGCGTTATGTCTTGAGATGGTATTTTCGTGTAAGTACAACGAGTAGAAGTCAACAATTTAAAGGTCTAAATTGCTGCCAAAACTGTGACGCGCTGTAAATCTGTTCATGCAGCGTTCCGAAAAACCGTTTCAATTATGATTTTCTACCACTTGTAGTAAGCCCAAGTAACTATAAAATGAAAGAATATAATATTTTAGGTCCTAAAATGGCACTTTTGAGCTACTACAATCAGTAGAAACCAACAGTTTATAGGCTAAGAATCCATTGCTGACAAGACAAACTGAATCTGTTCATGTATGTATCTATAGAACTAATAAAATTTTTATTTTCTACCACTTGTAGTAGCCCAGAGTAAATAAAAAATGAAAGAATGTAATATGTTTCATTAAAAAACTGCATTATCGTGTAACACGACAAGTAAAAATCAATAATATCTCATAGGGCCGGCTGAGAAACCATTACCTAAACTGCAAAGCACATTAAATTTGTTAAAATAATATTATATTTGTGTGTCACTTAGTTGCCATAGTTTGCCAAACTAAATAATCAAGTCGACCAAACATCGAAAAATACATTTTAATTATTTGCTTTTCAAACACAATTTGGTGTGGAATTTTCTTACCGAATACCACACGTCAAATTAAATCCGGAAATGTTTTCACCTCTAGTGGCATTACTAGTGAAAATTTAAAAAAAAATCATTTTTTGCTTAAATTTTGAATACTGGATCTTTTCAAGCAATCCAACTCGACTTTGATGAAACAATTGATACCTTACAAACAGGTATCTTTTATTAAATACACATATATAATATGTATATTTATAATGGCAGCATCCAGTGAATTTGGTCCAAGTACGACACTTTTACCGTGTCAACCCGGTTGAAGGAATAAACATTTCGGAGACTCTTCAAACAATTATTTTTTTCATATATTTGTTCAAATATCTTAAATACTTTAACCTGATATATATTTTACTTTTAATTGAAAATGATATCACGTACATAGGTATTGCTTTTATTTCTGTTGGTGTCGAATACGTACGTTATTTTACATCCATTCTATTTTCTTCTCTCCGAACAACAACTAAGCAATTTTCGCAATCAACTTATTTCAACCTCTCGCCTGGCCGCTGTTGTTCTTTACACTCGCTGGCTGTTTGTAATTTCTCGAAATTAAAAACTCCGATCACGATAATTCTATCCCATTATCAGTGTTCGTTTTTCTTGTTTTTAACTCAATTTTGCCAGATACGGTAAGTTCCTGATCGAAAAGCCACACCTTTTCAATGCTCCACCGACTTCAATTTGTATTTTTGTCGACTAGTAATACCGGTAAGGTCAAATGTTATCTCTCGGATAGTTTTCCAGTTTGCATTTAATAAATGTGCGGTATTAACTGAGAACATATGGAATATTTAATGGTATATTGGAAATGAATGGGTTTTAGATAATTCGATATCGGAATTTAAATACAATACTACGGCTGTAAATAATTTGCCATTAACTACAAGTTGCCATTTAGATTTGTGTTTTATTGTGATAGAAATGGAATTGACTTTATTTAATAACGTTGGAAAACATATAAAATTAACATAAAAGGCAAGCATAAAGAAATAAATGAGAATCTAACTAAAGAAGAAAACATTCTTCCAATCTGTACTACCAGTCATGACCTATGCGTGCGAAACCTGGACACTTCAAACGGATATTATAAGGAAACTTCAGGTAGCACAACGCTCAATGGAACGAAATATGCTGGAAATAACCAGGAGAGACCATAAAAGAATAGAGTGGATACGACAAAAGACCCAGGTAAAAGATGTCATCCACAGAATCAAATCCCTCAAGTGGCAATGGGTATGACACCTGGCAAGAAGGACTGACATCAGATGGACCACAAAAATTACAGCATTGTACACACGAGGAATTAAAAGACCTAGAGGAAGACCAAACCTGAGATGGGACTATGATATTAGGAAATTAGCAGAGATAACTTGGGCCCGCATAGCCTATAATAGACAAGAATGGCCCAACTACAAAGAAGAGAGTATCTAATTATGTGAGGGAGGCTACACCATAATTGGAAATGATTGAATAAGCTGGGAATGATGATGATGATAGTTTTTAAACTGAACACATATTTTCAAGGGTAACATTTTTATTTTTGTGTCTCGTCATGTGTCTAGACAAGATAATACTCTATTAGAAATTATCTATTCGTGAATTAAATTCATATAACAACAGTTGTTGTCATATTATTATTTCGCTCAACACAAAACGTGGAACAAAATTCTCCGATATTAATCGAGGTTCTTCATTGCGATTTTCTTGTGATATACGATTTGATTGTACGTTCGATTCTGACAAATGTCTGCAGATTTACGATCACCATCTAGCACACACTGATTTAACGACCATCCAAGTTAACAAAACACCACTTACGCCTCCTTTTATGTCTTCCTCTTGACCTATTTTGTTGAAATGGCCGTTCTATTTAGATTTTACGCGATCTATCGGGAATCAATGCGATGTTTAGCTTTATTTGTGTCGTATTTTTCATTTCTTTCATATTTTATTTTATACAATAAAGCTTTCTTTGAACCGATTTTATGTAATCCATAATACATCCAAGGCTATGGAAAATAAAGTTTGTTTTGGTAGTATATTCTGCGTATGTATCTTATATACTGAATGTTTTAAAATTATATTACTCACGATTAGTGTTGCACAAGAGTCTTGAAAAAGTCTTGTAAGACCAATACTCTGGCAAGAAATTCAAGACAAGACTTTTAAATTTCTTGTCTTGAATTTCAAGACAAGACAAGACTTTAATATGCAAGAAATTTCAAGAGTCTTGCAAGATTTCTTGAAAATTAGAAATGATACATTTTTTTAAGTGATAATTAGGTCTTTGCGCAAGTTATGCCGTGTTTATACAACATTTACATCGTTGTAATCACAATCATAGTCATAATCATAAAAGTTAAACTATCCACTTCTCATAAACCTGTTGACATCTACCATGAACTTAGCCTTTAATTATGTTACCCAACTAAACTGATATAAAAATTATGATTTTGAAAATGTTCTATAAACGCACATTAAAATTGCGTTGTGATTATGACGATGATTAAGACTGTGATTATGATTACGACTTATCCAAATATCCCTATCATTGACCAGTGTTCATTTGTTTTTCTATCATAGCCAGTGTTTTAGAGTTGAGAATGAAATAAAATAAAGTCGAGGCAACAAACCGTACTTATATTGGGTAATTGGTATTTTACACAAAAATATATTGGTATAATGGTATTATAAAAACAACGAACGGTAGTTGAAACTAATGGTGGGTTTGTGGAGCTCGCTATTTGCGCTATTTGGTACTACTTTTCATGCACGAAATTGCTCCGCGAACAAAAAGTAGTATCAAATGGCGCAAATAGTACACTCTAGCATGAGCTTTCCGTACACCCTGTGTCCAAACTTTTCCAACCAATTTTCCATAATAAAACAATAAAATAAATACCATAAAAGTAACAAACGGATAACCAAAATCGAACATAATAAACTAACAAGAATTAACAACTAGAACGCACAAGGTTAGGTACGAAATAATAACCCAAACCCCATAAATCAAACTTAACCTTACTTATTCACTTGTGTCTAGCCCTAGCAGGCAACTGTTAAGCCCGACCAATCACGTTAGAGTTTTTGACAAACACAAATGAATTAACACACTCCAAATAACCACGCTAACCAACCTGATTGGTCAAGCTTAATAGTTGACTGCTAGAACTAGACACTTCTACTTATTCTTATTCAGCTTTTATTTGGTAATGGCTCCTGTTTCGTCAAACAGGCGAGTTGACGTAGTTCGTTTGCGGTCCGTTAAGATTTTTTTTTGCTAAAATTAGCATCGTTGTTGTTCACTTTTCCGTATTACATTTTGTATACGACGCTTTCTATGAAATAAAATATAGAAATATTATTACCTTTTTGTTAGAATGTAATATTTTTCAAGATAAGAAATTTCAAAAGTCTGTCTCTTTGCAAGACAAGACAAGACTTTGCCATTCAAGAAATCTGCAAGACAAGACTTTGAACTTGTCTTGAATTTCAAGACAAGACAAGAAATTGATTTTCAAGATAAGAATTCTTGTCTTGTGCAGCACTACTCACGATGGATAAGTAGCGCACGACACTTGTAGCTGTGAGTGTAGATTTCCATGGGAGTGCATAATGTGAATCTGCAACACAAATTCTAGTACTATAGATAATGTGAGAGTGATGTAAAGGAGTTTATGAATTTGACTGTTGCTGTGATGACAACTTTGCTGTCCAGCAATTAATGCTTATATAGTACTAAATGTTTTGTTTAACATGGCTAATAAGCTGTTTTACTGCACGGGTAGTTCATGTGCCCTTGTCAACTTTATAAAAAAAAACGGCGTTCAGTTGGCTTAGAAATGAACCTCGATGCCATTGCCCATGTATACTCACATCTTAATACAATTTTAATAGTGACGTAAATCAATAGAAAAGATAAGTAGATTGCCATATTATAATTCTCAATTCATTGTTGTATGTTGAAATATTTTATTATCATTTATATAATTCATGCATGAAAAGACAAATTTCCATATGTCTGCATAAACAATACTATTGTACTTTTGTAGACCACCCGTATGAACAAATACTTCCTGTGTCTTATTTATTGTTAAATACAACGTGGAATGTTTCTGTGTGAACCAGTAATTACACATACACTACCTTTTCCCACAATTCGAGTTTTTTCTTTCGGCTTTTGAGTCGGTTAACCTCAATATTAAATTTCGTTTTGCGACCGCAAACGATTTTATCGTTTTAAGATGGAAAATATTGAATCTGGACGGTCGGTGGTCGACAGGCGTTAAATTGTTTTAATCGAACCGATTTCCTCAGTTAGGTACGTGACCGAATTTGTAAGAAGTGAGATGAAGTCGGGGTTTGGGCTGTGAATCGGATTCAAGCTGCGTTCGATTTACACCTTAATGGATATTCCAGAGAAAAGTACCTTGCTTTCGAGAGAAATGTACCTACTTGAATTAGTTTCGAACAAAACAAGGTTTAGGCTTTCGCTGAATGACAGAATTTATGTTATGAAATATTATTTACTATTTGTATTGTTTCCGTTGCAAGCAAAATCAATTACGTAAAGTGAGGTAGTGGTTACCTTAGGAAATTGGTTCTTACGAATTCATATGAACAGTGCGGTTACACTGGATACATTCCATGCTCCTGGATGGAAGAAGTCGGATTAAAAATTGACTCTCATTAGTCAGAGTATGACGTGCCTAGCTGAGGCTCGTAGTAAGGTCCAGCTAGAATTTCCGATAAAGGGCAAGATCATTAAACTAAACAAGACCTTGAAATACCTGGGAGTAAGGTTTGGATCTAATGGTAGTTTCATCGAACATATTCCTACAATAATAGCTAAGGCAGAAAGGCAGAGTGTATATTGCTGCCAAAACTAATGACAAATTGTTCGATCCTAGGTCAAACAAAGCGACGGATGCTAACCGCGGTCCAGACGTCAACTATTTTCTACGACGCAGAGTGTTGGAGAAAAACTATCAGCGTAAGGAAATGCAGAGAAAAGTTAACGGTGGTTCAAAGACGATTGGCTATAAGAGTGTGCCGCACAATAATCTTCAGACGCTGCAGAAATTATATCTAACAAATATAATACAACTCCGCCTTCGCGATCACTGGGTGGACTGAGAAGCTCAGTGGTCGTGTTGCCGGTCCTAACCCCGGAAAAGTAGGAAGGTTGTCGGACTAGGTTAGCTCCCTACGCGACGTAAAAAAGAACCACGGCTCACAGAACCGACACTCTGCCTCGGAAAACGACCATATCAGCAGAATGTACAACAGAAGGATAGTGAGAGTTGCACGCGACAAATCACCGCTAGGTCGCAGAAGCTTAGGACGTCCACGAAAACAATGGAGCGACAACTTGTCAGTTTAACGGGTAGAGACGACGAAACCAAACAGGCGATTCGCCTAGTATGAAGAAGGAAGAAGAAGAAGAAATATAATACTTACCAACCTAGTTCCAGTTATACTGCAGTCGATGGAAAAATGGGAGGCTGTACAAACCTACATGAAGGCAGTCAAAGCTATAAAAAAGGAAGCCAACACAGGATATAATCTAACAATATAATCATATTAATACTTACCATGGTAGATTAAAATTTTGACTTTTCACGACGCTATGGGCCTCTGAATAACCGTCTCGGAGGGCTAAAGGACATCTACCCAGTACACACTTATCAAGTATTACAACTGCTTTCCTGAAGTAATACCGAAAGGAGGTTCCGGACGGAGATATCTTAAGCAGAACGTGGAGGTTTTTAGTCGGTAAAGCATACCATCAGCCACCCCGACCGACTGTCCCGTCGTTTACCTGTTACCATTAGTATTAGAAGTTCATACTGGCCACAGAAACAGTCACTAGATTATATATTATTGAAACATCATGGCTAAAATATCCCTTAAGCAGGACTCAGACGACTCGTGATGAAAATAATTATTACAAATTGTAGCGCTACTATTTTTTTGACACAATTTACTGTTAATAGGCACTAATGTAAACTGAGTTGGGGAAAGAATAATAACTTATCTAATACAACAATTGTGTATCATACGTGTACAAAATAAAAATCTAAATACAATGGTGTAGTTTTTTCTTTTTATATTTTTTTTTCAGTGTAGGTCACCGTCTTCTGCTATTTCCTCCTTTTGTGTTCTTTAATAAAAGTTTTGCTTCCTCTTGACTTTTTAAAAAGAAATTCTATTAAAAAATATATTTGTCTTGTAGTCACATCTTTGCCAGTAAAATAAATTTCATTATTAACGTTTTCTGTTCAAAACATCAGCAGAGTAATTAATTTGATGCCAATAAATCCTCCCATTTTAACTATTTCATGACGGGTTGGACTCACAATATCCATTTCGAATGCCTTAACCTTTAAAATTGGCGCGAAATTCCTAGTTTAACAAATAGAGCGGGACGTGAATTAGATCGGGGCCGGCGATAATAAATTAGTAGATAAATTACAGAGATCGGCAAGAAGACACGACCGACCCGAATGACCGCGGCTATGCCCGATGGCTACGAAGCTCGAATCTGCCGACAGGTTGGCACGTGGTTAGATAGAAATAGGAGGAAATAAAGGTGATCGTATACGATAGCAATGTGCCTGTTTTTCTTGTTTATAAATGCGCGATATCAATGATATTTAAAGAAGAATGAAGTTTAGATGATGTTTTGATCTAATTATATTTGCTGGTATTTTCTTAGCCTCCAACCATGATGTGTTTGCCTTCGCTATCTCTTCCATAACTAAAGGAAAGTGATAAGCAAAGAATAAACGCCTTGGAGATGTATTTCTTTTCGAAGAACTAAAAATTGAGACACGTCTGGTTACCAAATTGTATCAGTCAATCCTCCGATATTTTGTGCATATAGCCAGGAGTGGCACCTCAGTTGAGAGACTGATGGAAGAGGGGAAGGTAGAGGGAAGACAATCACGTGAAAGATCACCTAAGAGGTGGGTAGACTAAGTCAAAACCCTAGTGGGCCACAACCTCCCCGAAGCCTCACATATGGCGCCGTGTCAACTTGGTCTGAGGAAGTGAGGGGAATCAACACATGATGTCACCATACTCTCTCTCACGTAGGGTGAAGGACTGAAGAGAGAGAGAGAGGGTGGGGGAGAGAGAGAGAGAGATCTCTTCCATACGATTGTGCACCATATCTGTTTTAGGCGTCTTCTTTTTAGATGTCTTGGTAGGCTCCAGCATTAGCGTAACTAGCAATTCATCCTAGGGAGGCCTCGGGTTGAACCCAGGGGAGCCTATGTCTTTTGTTCTTTAAAAAATGAAGAATAATATTAAAAAACACATTTTTTGAATAAAACGTTTACATGAATTTCTCTATCACTAAATTTCATAGACTTGGTTATCAAACCGTGTTCCTGTAGATTACTTAAATAACAATTAATTTAAAACAAATTTGCTAAATAAATAAAAATTAACACATTTTTTGAACACATCAAAATAATTTTAACTAAAAACTAGAAAACGTTACATCACAAGCAAATAAAAATTAATACGTAGCCAAGAGTCATAATTCAAGATTTTTCTTGGGGAAGGGGGGGGGGGTGCCGGCACCCCCGGGCTCCACTGTAGTTAGGTTGTGGGTGTTTCTTAGTGCATATCCATCCCCACTTCCGTATGAGCACTTCTTTGCTTATCTCACTATGGTTAATTAGCTGCAGCCAATCTTCATTTCGAATCGTGTTAGGTCAAAATATGCAGAGAATCCGTCGCAGACATCTATTTACAAATGTTTGTAGTTGTTAGGGTTATGGTAATATGTTAGGGTTATGATCAGTTTCCATGCATATAAGAAAAACGATTTTATATTACTGTTAATGATTCTCACCTTATATAGTGCCAAATATATGGATATCGTCTTAAATGAGAACGAAATGATGCAGACTAATGCGTAAAAAGAACTGTTGCGTTTAGATTTACCCCTTAGATTGGTCGCCATTCCTCTGAATACACTGAAAATCAAAAGCATACCTTTGATAGGACACGTTTAGGGACATACGTGAAGGCCCAAATGACGTAAAAATTTGTCAAATGGTTGGTGAAGATTCTCCAGACAATTAAATACTACGTTATAATAATCGTGGAGATATCTGAACTAGCAAACATGGCAAAATTTAACTAGAATAAGAACTATCGCCATCTGTGAAAACAAAGAAAATTAGATGAAACCAACTAGGTTATCAAGGCGCTCGTTGGTGACGTCTGTGACTGAGATGAATGACATGCCACATCTGACGAACTGCACCATTACCAACTGCCTATATTATTCTTAAGGATTCCGTGGGTATTTTTCTACAATCTTGACTTGAGCACAGAAACGAAACTTGCTAGATTACCGAGCAATAATAATCCCCACCGTGTTATATGGAAGCGAAACGCCGACACATGAATACATTAAACAAGTTGCAACAGAGACACCTTAGACAAGTCCTAAGAATCAAATGGTTCCTTCATGTCTCAAACGTATCACTTCTTGAAAAACTAGCTGCGAGTGCGTTGAAGTCATGGTTACTAAATCGCACTTAAGATGGGCTGAGTGCTCGCAGGATGTAAGAAAACCTTCTACCAAAATCTCTTCTTTACGGTGAGCTTGTAGACGGTAAGATGAAACCGGGTGGACAACTCAAAAGGTACAGTAAAGCAATGAGATTTTTGAGCGCCCGGAGTGTGGAAGAGAGATAACATCACGTATCGTCGGCTTTTCAGTCACAGAAAAGCCCATGAAAGAAAACGCCTTGCGTAACCATCTTCTGATGCGTGACGAATATTCTTTAGCGAGTAGTGGCAGTAGTAATATTTCAAACTAATTCAAAACATGTTTCCTTCACACGCTACCGATCTTAAATACTACAGAACCTGTATCTAGATTTTTGAACGCCATTTCTAGATCAATCTCGAAATTCTAGAACATAGGGTGTTTCCAGCGCTACCACTCAACAACATTAATCATCATCGACACCTCTCTCACAGAAATATGTCGTTATCGTTCAGTTACAGATATCTCTCCTTTACCACGGTCTATTGCTTCTGATTTCATCGAAAAATGTTGCTGATCTTGACATATGCAATGTTTGAGTAGAATCTCATTGGTATTGCTAAATATTGGAAACCAAAACAACACCACTACCAATATTATTCGTCAAACTAAAGCAATTATTATATTGATCAAGTATTCCAAACATTCTATCTGATAAATGTTCGTAAGTACATCAAAGTATAAACTCCGTTTTAATCAAACTACCTACCGGATTGCAAAACGTATTTGAAAACTCTTTAAACTTTTTAACTATTTTCTGCATCGGATTCTTTAACGAACAAGTTTAATCAGAATAAAATTCTGCGCATCGAATCGATTGATATATAGCCAACTTTAAAACCCCGTTTTGTATGCAAACCGCAAATATGAATCGACCGTTTTAGGAGATACTATTTCTCGAGAAAAAAGAAGTTATTGGAATCGAGATGGAGGAAAAGCTTGTTTTTTATGTCGTTATTGGCACGAGATTATTTGTCGAATAATTTAGTCAGCAAATATTGGTAGAAAGAATTCATATTATACGTTCCAATATACATATATTTTTTAAAAGTATTATTTTTTTATTATTTAATAGATATATCCCATGATACAAAGAATACAAGGTATGATATTGCGCAGGTTGGTCACTACGTCACAGGTGATAAACGGCACCATTGCATTGATCGGCAAGCTCCCCGCACCAATTTCAAATTGTCAAACAGATGACAAATAAAAATGTGAAAATAATTTTTCAAATGTCAAGCTCGATGATTTGACATAACTTTTGGGGATATGTCCTAATTCTGCCCTATTTTAGGTCTTTTTTTAGGCAATTATTGGGCAATTGAACAATATTGATATTTTTTTGTATGGCGTATGACGTCACAGGTGGTATGCGCAAATTTAACGAAATTGGAACCACTATCGATCATACCTTGTTTTCTTTATACCATGGATATATCCTAAAATGCTTAGTTTCGGAGATACAGGTTGTAATAGAAGATTCATTTTTAATTCGATTTTTTTCAAATCATTTCTGAAGTAACGTCAATATTGGGATGATAATTGGTGTCTGGGAGTTTTTTGACATGAGAAATTTGATTTTTTTGATGTCGATATGACTCCTACTTGTAGCGGGCGCCATATACATATTTTTAATAGGTGTGAAGAGTAATAACTTTTTGTCCGTACCTGTATAAAACTACTGAGTAAAAAATATACATTTACGACGTTCTTTACGTAAAAAGGGTCTCTTGGCAAAAATCGCTACGAGTAATAATTGTTCTCGAGATATATGGAATGAAAATTGTCGATACTTGTCGTCATTGACATAAATTAAACATGTTGGCTAAATAATTATTAGAATGAAATCATAAATTTGAAATGTTGCCAAAAGTTCAACAGAAACATCATCACTTTCATGTTTTATCATCATTTTTTCGAAGAAAAATTTATAATTGATTTAAAAAAATAAAAAGTTCCCAAATCTACCATTTCAGTCAAACAACTATCTATTCGACATGATTATTTTTGTCAATAACGAAAGAAAATGACTATTTTCATTCTAAATATCTGGAGAATGGTTGCTCGTAGTGATTTTTACTAAGAGACATTTTCTACGTAAAGAATCACAGAAATATATATTTTTTCACCTAGTAGTTTTAATCAGGTAAGGACGAAAAGTTATTATTCTTCAAAACAGTTAAAAAAATATAGGTGGCGCCACAAATAGGAGTCATATTGACATCAAAATAAAATTTCTCATGTGAAAAAACTCCCATACCCATATACCATATTCGGAAATTATTTGAAAAAATCGAAATATAAATGAAACTTCTACACCTTGTATCTCCGAAACTAAGCATTTTTGGACCTTACTTTTTTACTTATTTTTATCTGTAGAATATGCTGCCGAGGTTTCCGGAATACAGTTCGGACCACCCTGTATATTAATCAAATTTCATGTTGGTTATGTCATATTAATTTGGTTGAAAACCATTTTTTGACGTATATAAAATCTTTAGATTTTTGGTTGTAATTATTGGTTTTAAGTACTTACAACAGAAACGTTTTCTCTGTACTTAACCAAAACTTTTTCAGCAAACCTTTAACATTTTTTTGTTATCGTTATACGATCTTGTAATAATTATAGGTAGTTTAAAAAGTATTTTAAAATATAATTGGTTATAAAAATTGAAATGTTTAATAATTTTTAACATCCTTCTAATATCCACGCTAGAAAAGGCATATTAATTTTAAGCCCTCTGTTTTGTTAAGTACAAGATTCTGCTCTTGTTTTGCAGTTTATTTTAAAAAGTTTTTTTTTTATTTCAGTGATGGAAAATTTATCAGTATTGGAGAAAGAATTCGTTTGCCAGACGATGTTACAATGGGTTATATTATTGGTGAGTATATCAATTAATTAGCTGAACTATATTAAACTTAAAATTCCACATCTTTGTAATATATTTTTTAATTTTGTTTGTATTTTAAGATTTGACGAAGTGTTATATATAACAGCCACTATATCTAAATTGGCACTGAAACAGAAAACTTTAAAATTTAAGTTTTCTGGTACTGGAGTTTTATAATCCACACTTAATATAGACCAAAAATAAATATACCTGTTGATTTTCTAAAGTTTTCTGATTCAGCTTGCGAAATATCTAGAACTTTTTTTTTTGCAATAAAGTTTAATTTAGTGAATTATTATTTAGTAATAAATAGTAGTAAATACATTATGACGGTCTGTATTATTTTAGTTAATTAACAGCTCTATCGCGCGCGATATTTATTTTTGCGTGTTTTGTTATTATTTGGTTTTACATGTTTTAACACTAAACGCATTAATGGATTTTTTCAAACCGCATTATTTTCTTTTTTCAAATAGCAGTAATGTTTAAATAATGGGTTCGCATTTATTCAGTCAATTTATTTACAACGATTTTTTATGTAGATATTACACTGTGTGGTATACCTTTTAAATGCGGCAAACTTGTAAAACTTAGTCATGGAATTTGAAAGGTATTAATAATTTCAAAATGTTTTGAATTGTAACGAAATTTTAAAGTATATATTTATTTTCGAGAAAATTTAGTCCAAACACAAGGAATATTTTGTTAAAGTTTGAACATCAAAATCTTAAAAATAAAGAAGTTATCTAAAAATGTTCTACAATACGGATATAGTATAATTCCTTTTCTTTAATTTCCTTCATTTGTGTAAATATACCTAGCTAGTTTTACATAAAACGTTAAATGCCGAACGCTTATTTTGCTACTTCTCCAGACTAGTGAAATGGACTCTTAAAGCGCTATCAATCCCTGAATTGGTATAAGGCTATTAACGCGAAGAAATCATTTTTTATAAACAACTATTCTATTAGAAGCATACACCATTATCTCAGAGAAAACATAAAAAAGCAGAAGTGTTAGGGACCAAGAATATGTTGTCATACCTTCATTATGTTAATTTTAACCAGTTGCGACAGCAGAAGCAATGTTCTCACTTTCTCTCTTCCACTCCTCCCATCTGAAGAAAAATTAAACAGTCGAGTCATGCCGGTAAATTGAGGAAACGTCAATTATTGGATTAAAGACCGCAATTGGTCTCAGAATTGACTTGATAATCGCGCGCCTGTTCACGAGCCAGGTCCTGTTATTTCGCACGCCCACGCCACCTATGTCTTTTGGCTGGCCACTGATGCTGGACAATTTTGTCCGATCGAATTTAAACGGTGACGTAATTAACATTTGTCGGCGGTAATTAAATGATATAATTGAAGATTATCCAATTATACAGGAACGTGACTTTTACGTAGTTATAGGTCAGTGGTCTGAATTTTACCAACTGAATCATATAAGTGATTAAGAAATAAGGTAAAACTGTAAAATCAATTTCAGTACGCATTAGTACCGTATGATCGATCGAGAAAAAAAACGGCGTCAGCGATGGCTATTAAATGAAGATCGCTGTCATATCATATGTAAAAGTATATGGGAAATGTCATCGATCGTTATTTCCAAGCCAACTGGGCGCCGTTTTTTTCGATCATACGGTAGTATACCTGTCACAAAAGATGGTATATCGATAAACTCATGATGGGCACCATAACTGTAGCTGTTTGCCCTAACCTCCCATTTGCTGTGGGGCTTGATAGTGGATGAACTACTAGACGAATTAAATCTAGCGGCTCTTAAAAAACGTGATAGCCGTTAATCAGAAAGTGAAGTCTGAAAACCTTGTTAATTGAAATCTGAAAAGAATCCAACAAGATGGAGAAGAAATATTACCATCACAGGATGTAAATACCTGGGAATAATCCTTGACAGTAAACTTCTATGGAACAGACATATTAAGAACATTACTAGCTATCATGATATGCAGAAGACTGACGGGAAATAAATGGGACTGCGCCCCCAACATTTTGCGCTGGATGTATACCACAATAGTAAGACCCATTATTACTTATGGAGCAGTTGCTTGGTACACAAAACTAAAGTAACGTACGGCAAGGCTAGACCTGTGCAAAGTCTAGAGACAGGCATGAGAACCTACCCAACAGCAACAATGGAGGTAATTCTAGACCTTACACCACCGCAAATTATCATCGATAGATATGCGACAATGATTAAAATGGTAACTGACAATTCTCCCGGATCAATACCGGGAGAATTGTCAGGTTGTGAACACCCTCAAAAAGAAACCACTCAAAATACCACCAAGAATAAACAACTCTAAGAAACACCTCAATATAGTGTTGAGTAATAAAAATAATTGGAAGAGAGAAACAATAGCCATATTATCTGATAGTCAAGCAGCGTTATAAGCGATCAACTCAGTGTCACAAAATTTGAAGTTTGAAGTGAATTGGAAGCTAGTAACCGATAGAGTTTTTATAATTGATCTATAGTATTGTTTGTTCAAACTGTTTTTTATATATTACTTTCTTTTTTATGTTTCAGAACATTTATTGAAGAAGCAACTTACAGTCGTGGATCTATTTCATTCTCACCTAGAACCAATGAAGTTCATTAGACGTGATCTTATTCAAGACCAGGTAAAGTTACAATAAATATTAATAAATAACTAGTATTAAAAAATCTCCACATACATTTAGAGTATGTAATGCAACTCGACAGAAGTGACAGCGCTTCTAGGTGAAGCGGAGCGTCCGTCATGTTTTTTCAAGATAGCCGTCGGACGGAGCATACGCGACCATGTGAAATTGTTCATATAAACTTATGTTACTTGCTCGAAGGCACGGACGCTCCGTCGCGGACGGTCCGCTCCATCTGAGAGCACTGTGAGTTTCTATATTTTAATCAGAATTATAAATGTTGTTTTAAGGATAAACAATATTGTCATCTATATTTGACTAATCATATAAGAGAAAATGTAAAACTTTGTAATGAACTATTATTTTACATAAATTATTTATGTGTACTATGTACTATATCTCTATGCCCTAATATTTTATTGTAAGCTCAATAGATATCCAAAGCTGATGTATACTTTGTGCCAATCAGAAAAAGAAACGGCAGGACACATTCTGTGTGAGTGAAATAGCCTGGAAAATGTGCGGTTCTTTGTATTATATAGGCAATGATAAGCCATTGACAAAGAGCTGTAGAGGGTTCAGTCTCCAAGTAATTAGATTTTTTGAAAAGAATGAGACACAAATTGTAACCTAGAGATCAGAAGGGGACCGCAACAGATCTGTAAATGTCGCAATGAAACAGACTAATAGCCATTTCAAACATCTACACAGATACTAACTATCTCTAATCTAATACGTCTACACCCAGATAATAACGCTTATCATTTCTTGTCAATGTTTTAATTGAAACTGGTATAAATTAAAATGACCATTATAGCATTTTCTTTCTTAAAAAGTCTATTTGAAATTTTAAACCTTTTATTCTCATATAACAGGTACTGAAAATACTTGCTCCACCCAATTTTGGGACTTTCCGTTTACTGTTTTACTTAAGTGAAGCTAATTGAAAAATGCCATCACGATCAGAAAGCGCCTGCTACCTTTGTCTTTAACTGGGCGAGTTGTAACAGGAAACTATAAATTTGGAAAGCGCAGCAGGAGACGGCTGCGCACCTTCATAAATAAACGCGCTAATTAAATGACTATTCAGAAATTTGCGATCAAAGGGCGCAATGTGTTGAGAAATGCTGTCGGCGTACTTTTCTTTCTGTTTTCTAATTGGATGAAAAACAGAACTGGTTAAAGGACATCGGCATTCGAAGAAATCCAGTTGAGAATATTTAGTGCTGAAAATTAAATTAAAAATTAATATGTCCAGGGTCTATAAAGCGCTTAATTTGTTGTAACGCAGGGTCGCGTCGGATGGACTAAAATATAGGTACTCTTGATTCAAGAAAATATTTTTTTGAGTGTAGCTGTTGCAATACCAAGTCTCGATAATTTTAAAAATATCTGATTAGTTGACTGACAACTATCAAATATTACAACCATGCTCCACACTGATCCAACATTTATGAATGGTTCATAATCTGATCTTTTTGTTATGTAATAGCTTCAAATTAATAATCTCTATGGTAAAACAGCATGTACCCAACGGTTTTTTTTCTCTTATTAGTGTAAGCAGATTAATGCCGATTTAAAGTTGTCTCTTGATATTTTGTCGATTCCGGCCTTCTTGATAAGATAAACGCAATTTTATAAATTTGCCTTGATCCAAGTCTAATAGCAGGTTTTAAAAAAAATTAATATTATTAAGTTGCGGAAGTTTTAAATAAGTATTCATTGATTCCTCATCAAAAAATATGAAAAAAAGTTCCCATAAACATGGGTATGGAAATGCATAGTTTTAGAGTTACAGGATGTTAAAACTTTTTAAAATTGGGTTTTTTGTAATTATCTTAAATACCATTATTAGGTAAAATACAGGGTGCGTCTCAAAAGTGGATTACTCCTATAACTTTTTTATTTTTTCAGATAAAAAAACTAGATTTGGTATGTTAGTATATGACATAAATTAGGATGAATTAGAAATGACTACAACTTTGGATTTTTTACTTTATTCGATAGAAAATGACATTCTGAATAGAATGACATATCATAAGTCAACTTTTGACATTCTCGCTTAATAAGAAACCGTATTTTAAAATTCAGTCTAGAGTGCCATGGGTATGTTAAAAACACTAATTCTTAATCAAGGAGCCTTTGGAAAAATAGATTTGATCATCTAATGTTTTTAGTGTCTTGTCCTTGTCAATTAAAAAATACTCAAATTGTATTTTTAATCATATCGCAATTTTTTCAAATCGAACAAGGGTGGCTCATTAGCATATTTGGAAAAAGCATTTTACGAATAATTTGATACCACACACTTGGTATTTCGAGTCAAATTTTCGTTACGAACCGCAAGTTATAATTTCAAATAAACCATATGCGAAAATGTCAAAAGTTGACATATGATATGTCATTCTATTCAGTGTTATTTTCTATCGCATAAAGTAAAAAAATACCGAAGGTGCTATTTAAAAATTAAAAGTTGGAAGTGACCGAAAACAGGAAGTGACCGAAAACAATTTTATACGTCAATCAATCCTAATTTATGTCATATACTAACATACCAAATCTCGATTTTTTAACTGAAAAAATAAAAAAGTTATATGGGTGAGTCACTTTTGAAACGCACCCGGTATATAATTTGGTATATAATTTATTAATTTTATTTTAATTTTATTAATTGTGATTAATAACATTGCGTTTATCTCATCCAGGAGGCCGAATTCGACAAAATATCAAGAGATAACTTTTAATTAGCATTAAACGGCCTACACAATAATTTTGATATCAAAAGAAAACAGTCAGTGGCGCACATGTTTTTTTTTTTGAAAAATACTTCAGTGATAACCCATATTATGCACGTCCCTGATGAATTTATCGACACTTTTTAGCATTAAAATATTATGTAGCACTTATAGTATCTTTTTAAATTTCATTCGAATCACTAAGAGAAGAAAATTATAATAAATCGAAAGACTATTAAGAATTTACGGGAGGAATCTCCCCACGAGAGATGGCACATGTTTTTTGAATCACCCTGTACAATAAAACCCTACGTCTATTTTGCATATGACAAAGAAACAATCTATCAATACATGCCAACAATGCTAGGTGATTCTGGTGTATAAAAATATTTTTGGGTCCTTCTACCACAACATCAGTTTTACAACTTTTTAATTCGGTATTTGTATAAACCTGACAAAACTATTTAGTAAAATTTTGTCATGTTTATAGAAATACTTGGTTAAATTGTTCAACCAAGTTCGAAAATATCTTTACCTCAACATCTACAGTTATGTGTAAAGCAGTATAATATAAACATCGTCTGCGGATATATTATAGATAGACGTAGACGGAGTATGTGTGTTTGCTTATAGAATGTTTATGAAGGGAGTTAATCACCGCGACCTTGCAGATCTATTGTGTTCCCGTTTCTTGAGTTATAATGAGTTGTAACTCATCATACAATCCCAGGGCTTTGACAAAAGCCAGTATCTTAAAGAGACAGCTCCACAGAGACCAGCTCTCCATCTCCGATATCGGCCATACCAAAGTTTATGGTACGAATGGTTGTCGTCTCGGCGCACTCAGTGATGAGGTCTTCTGGGGCTGTTCCATTTTCCCCACAGATTCTGCATTCGCCGTTGTTTCTTCGTCTGCATTCGCCGTTAGCTTCAATCTACTGAGGTATTCGTTGAAGAGGCAGTGTCCTGTTAGAAACCCCGTGACAATCCGCAGATTGTTCTTACTTAAATGAAGGAAACTCTTTGATTTTTCTCGCTCGTAAATTCTGAGAAAATTTTTCGTGTGTCTTAAACCGTTGAAGGATTCCCATTCCAGGTTATGAATGGAGGCTTCCATGTTTTTGGATTGCTCTTTAAGTTGGCTTCCACTAGGAAAGGAGAACTGTTTTGGTCCAGTTGCTGGAGTGTTTGCTCCTTTTCTAGCTATATCGTTTGCTTTGTCATTGCCTTCTATCCCTTGGTTAGCGAGCACCCAGAGTAGGAGGACTTTATTTTCTTACGTGTGTGTGTTTACCCACACGTGAAATACAATAGCCTTGTTCTTTATGCCTTCGCCTTTAAAATAGTATGTATCATCAGTCACTCAGCAACTTAATTTCGCATTTTCACGTTGTTTTGCAAAAGAAACGAAAGGAAAAACAAAGAGGAATAATAATAAGTAAGCGAGCCCCAATAACCGACTCGATAGGAGTTCTGTTGCAACTGATGAGATCTGTCTTCTCGCAGTAAAATTACCTTTTTATCTCTATCTCTTTGAGCAAGATTTATTGTGCTTTCTTTTCCCTTTTTTTTCGCACCTACTAAGTGGACGCTTATTAAGTATCGAGCGAAATATGCACTGCGGTGGCCGTGTCCCATTGGCTAATTTATTGACGTTTCAAACAAAAGGATCGACGAAGGATCTGATGCTAAATCATTTTTACCGCCAAAATCCACGTTGAAAGTAGAAATTGCGAGAATGTCTGTGTTGTAGATTCTTTTCAGAACGATTATCGAAATTAATTATTATGATACTTTGGCAGTAAATGGCTTCAAAAATGTGGAAATTAACGCTACCTACCGGGTGCGTCTCAAAAGTGGCTCACCCCTTTAACTTTTTTATTTTTTCATATAACAAAACGAGATTTGGTATGTTAGTATATGACTTAAATTAGGATTGATTGACGTATTCAATTGTTTTTGATTACTTCCTGTTTCACCGACTACAACTACAACTTTTGATTTTTTAATGGCACCCTCAGCAAATTTTTTCGTGTGTCTCAGACCATTGGAGGATTCCCATTCCAGGTTACGAACGGAGTTTTCCATGTTCTTTAGTTGCGCTTATTATTCGGTATATTTTTACTTTATTCAATAGAAAATGACACTCTGAATAAGAATGACATATCATAGGTTATCTTTTGAATACGGTTTTATATTACCTCTAATTTTTTTGAAGTTTTTAAAAAGCATTCATAAAAAACTATATATCCTTCAAATCCTTCAATTTAATATCTGTTACTAAGAAGTTTCACATCAAATATGCGCACATAGTGCACACAATTTTTTTAGATCTCTCTCTCTCTGAGAGTCAGTTCCAGGATCCCGGGACTATAGGTCCTTATCCCGGGATTTCAAAACGGGATCCCGGTCCCGAAAATTGAAAACGTTACGGGCAGAAGCTGCCTAGGTGATGACGCTTGTACTCATTTCTTAGTTGATTCGTATTGTACAAGAAAGCATAAAAAATGTCCAAATATAATGCTATTTTTGTATAGAGTCAATTAAATATAAAGCTGCACTTACATTGATTAAAATTTTATAATTGCAAAATTCAAGGTTATTGATAAAATGTGTGTTAATAACATTTATCAATAACCTCTTTCTAAATAATAATAACATTAATATCAATATTTATGTGAATCAGCATCATTACTATATTTACAGATTTTTTACAGAACGTTTCGGTTTATCGTGGCTTTAATTTAAAATCGTGGCTTTAATTTAATTCTATTTAAATTTTAGAAAAAAGTGAAAATTGATGAAATTATTATTAAGCAATAGGTTCAGTGTTTTTAACGTTTAATTTATTATTGTGTCAATTCCTGCTGTGTAACTATTAATCAAATGGTTTTCCTGACAAACCACATTTATTGTATAAGGCATTGACATAAATTTCATACCAAATAAACTTTTAGTCACGTGATTAAGCTTTACCGGCACAGCGTTGCCCACTTATATATATTTTCTTTTAATCAAAATATTTTAGGAAACCAAAAAATAAATTAATTATAAATATATAAACAGTTATTATTTACTATCTATTTAACCTACCTAATCAACGAACCTTCTTAACAGCACTTAAGGGACAAGAAAGGCCATTACTACCGCTTTCCCGTTCAAAATATTCTAATAAAGTTGCGATAATCTTGAACACTTCGCACTAAAAGAGGTTCTAAAAAGTGTCAAATGATTTTTACTAGCAGACCTTGCAGTCAAACAGTGCTTGACTGCAAGGTCTGCTAGTAAACATTTTTAAGCTTAAAGTATCACAGCACTATTTATTTAAACCAAAACTCGTAATGATAAACGCAAAAAAATAGTTTTTTATGTGTAAAAAGTGTTTTTTTTTCTGCGTAAAAAAGGTTTTTTAACAGAAACAAATAGTTTTTGACTCGTAAAAAATAGTTTTTTACACGTAATTTTTTTTTGTGGTAAAGAAGTTTTTTTTACCAGAAACAATAAGTTTTTGACGCGTAAAAATTAGTTTTTACATGTAACAAATAGTTTTTTACACGTAAAAATACTTTTTTTGCGTAACAGAAGTATTTTACCAGAAACAATAAGTTTTTGACGCGTAAAAAAAAATTTTTTACGTGTAATAAATCGTTTTTTACACGTAAAAAATATTTTTTTGGGGTAAATAAGTTTTTTTACCAGAAACAATAAATTTTTGACGCGTAAAAATTATTTTTTACGTGTAACAAATAGTTTTTTACACGTAAAATAGATTTTTACACGTAACAAATAGTTTTATACGCGTAAAACGTAGTTTTTTACCAGTAACAAATAGTTTTATACGCCGTTAACACGTTTCGTTACGAGCTCGTGTGTCAGGGCCGTCTCAATAGCTTGTATGTCACAGCCTTGAATTTTTACTCCCAGCGCGCGTAAAGAGGTTTCACTCTAAAATGTTTTATAAATCATGTCCTAAAATTGCATTAGCAACTATATTTACTATTCTATTATATAATTATAATTATTTATTTTATATTTATTATATTATATTATAATTATAACAAGTAACCACAACATTACAACATAAAAAACTATACACATATAAACTTAAATTTGTAAAATAAATGGCAAATAATAAATTATTATTTTTACACATACCACTGGCACTAGCAGTAGATTGTGTTTGTCGCTGAATATATGCCACGGCCCGTCCACAATTCATTCCCAGCATCTTTTATCTTCGTCTCTTCAACGCTTACCGCGCCGATCTCGCCTATCTCTTTCTCACAGGATTGATTGTTGAACGGGCCGGGAATCCACGAGCTTGCGACGTTACTAATTGACATCTTGATAGAAACTGCAGACCTGCCGCATTTTTGCGTGTTTTTAATGGACACAAATCGAAAAAAACGCTTAAGCCCACGGCCACACAGAAAGCGTTTTTAGCGTTTTACGCTTTTTGCGTCTCAAGCGCTTTTTGCGATTATACCGTTTTAAGCGCTTTTTTCGATTTGTGTCCATTAAAAACACGCAAAAGACGCGGCAGGTCTGCAGTTTCTATCAAGATGTCAATTAGTAACGTTGCAAGCTCGTGGATTCCAGGCCCGTCCAACAATCAATCCAGTGAGAAAGAGATAGGCGAGATCGGCGCCGTGAGCGTTGAAGAGACGAAGATAAAAGATGCTGGGATTGAATTGTGGACGGGCCTGGGCATATTTCGGAGACAAACACAATCTACTGCTAGTGCCAGTGGTGTGTGTAAAAATAATAATTATTATTTGCCATTTATTTTATGAATTTTAGTTTATACGTGTTTAGTTTTATTATATTGTAGTGTTGTGGTTAGTACTTATGATAAATAATTATAATTATATAATAGAATAGTAAATATCTCGTGTATTTGTGGGCAGTCCACGTGTTTATCAAAAATATTGATGTTTTAATACAAATTTTGTAAAAGTGAATCAAATTATTACGCGTAAAAAAACATTTGTTACACGTAAAAATCTATTTTTATTATTTTACGCGAATAAAACTGTTACACGTAAAAAACTATTTTTTACGCGTCTAGAACTTTGTTGCTGGTAGAAAACTATATTTTACGCGTATTAAACTATTTGTTACTGGTAGAAAACTATTTTTTACGCGTATAAAACTATTTCTTACGTGTAAAAATCTATTTGTTACACGTAAAAAACTTTTTTTAGGCGTCAAAAACTTATTGTTTCTGGTAGAAAACCTTTCTTACGCAAAAAAAATTACGTGTAAAAAACTATTTGTTACACGTAAAAACTAATTTTAACGCATCAAAAACTTTTTTACCTAAAAAAAAATTACGTGTAAAAAACTATTTGTTACACGTGAAAAATTATTTTTTTACGCGTCAAAAACTTATTGTTTCTGGTAAAAAAACCTTTTGTTACGCAAAAAAAAGTTTACGTGTAAAAATCTATTTGTTACACGTAAAAAACTATTTTTTACGCGTCAAAAACTTATTGTTTCTAGTAAAAAACTCTTTTACCCAAAAAAAAATATTTTACGTGTAAAAAAACTATTTGTTACACGTAAAAAAACTATTTTTTACGCGTCAAAAACTATTTGTTTCTCTTAAAAAAACCTTTTTTAAGCAGAAAAAAATACTTTTTGCGCATAAAAAACTATTTTTTAGGCGTAAGAAAATATTCCTTTAATTTATTACTTTTTCAACATTTCAAACTACACTTTTTCAAATATTTCCTTTAAATTTCCTAAACAGTAGATGTTCTTTATAAAAATATTTTTAGATAATACACTAAAATGAAAAAAATGTATACTATTTAATTTATTTTTATTGTATTATTAAATATAACGTCCGCCTATGACGGGGTCTCATCTTAGAAAACGCTAAAGACGCTACAGAAAACAAACTGATTTGTTTTCATTTACGTTTTTTGCGAGACACGCCGAACGCTACACGCTTTTGGTGTGGCCACTCCTATATAATCCTGTTATTTTGTTTTACTCGCTCAAGACGCTTCACGCTAAAAACGCAATAAAACGCTTTCTGTGTGGCCGTGCACTAAAACGGTATAATCGCAAAACGCGCTTGAGACGCAAAAAACGCAAAACGCTAAAAACGCTTTCTGTGTGGCCGTGGGCTTAGTGTCTTCTTCAAAAGCGAATATCTAAAAAAATAAAGCTATTGAGATGAATCAAAAACAAACTATCGAGGAAAGATACATCTAGATGACAAAATTATTTTGAAATTACTTGCTTTGTTAACGTACTCCACAGGGTATTGCAAACTTTAACCAAAATATCAACATTTTATTTTCCCTCGTATAATTGACAGATGGCAACTTTCATTTTTAATTCTGAAAGAAATACTAAAAAGTAAAATAATATAGATTTAAATGGCTTAAAAATCATCAAAATCGGTCCACTAAAACACAATACATAAAACTTTAAAATACATGAAAATGTTAAGGTACCCGTTTTTCGTGCCGGTGATTATAATGCCGTACTTTAATTATTGTACTTCGGTAGGAATATTCTACCGTAATGGCGAATTTCGTAGGATATTTTGATACTTTTTTTCGTAATTAATCTCAAATCGTGCCGTGAAAATAAACTTTTATTGCCATTTTTCTCAGCATAACCGGGCGGTTATGAACCAGTGCACAAAATATTACGGTAATTAACCCGATGAGAAAACTTAATAAGATTTTAGGTAGTCCGAGGAAATTATGAGCAGGAGGTCGTAAAAAGTGGGATCGGGTTTTAACGGACCTTCGAGATATTGTGGCGTTAAATGCGCTGTTAAAGTGCATTTTACACGCCACAACTTGGTGGTAAAATAGAAATTCTTTTAATTTTATTCCTTTTTTTGTTCCCCGTGCAGTAAAATGACGCAGCCTATAACTGCTTTTAACATATTTGTAATTACTCACATAATAAAGATTAAGGGTATTCCAATAAGAGGTTTCGGATGTTGATAACGAACATAATAAAAGTTTCATAACGTACCCAAAAATTCTTGGGCAGTGTAAAATTATACCTTCTTCTTAAGGTGCCGTGCAGATTCCTGCGTAGGCGTTCATCTTTTTCTTCCTCATCAGATGGTTCTGTTAACTGCCGCGACTTGGAGTGCTTGGAAGTCCTGTATGCCTGTCCAATGACGAATATTTCTCAGCCAGGATAGCTTTCTTCGTCCTATCCCCCTTTTGCCCCCCTCTATTTTACCCTGGAGAATCAGACGCTGAAAGTGATAGCGTTCTCCACGTAGTATGTGTCCCAAATAGGCTATTTTCCTCTTCTTGATGATTTCGAAGAGTTCACGTTCCAGACCAGCT
>NW_022146093.1:0-4038 GCF_002938485.1 Sitophilus oryzae
TGTGTTGAAGTTTGAAAAGTCTTTTTTTACGATGCTTCGCGGTATCTCGAGTACATTCTCATCCCGCAAACTTAGACAAAAGTTTCTTTTGTTCAAACATCACAAAATGAATTGCCAGCGCGCTCGCGTCGTCGTTTTGGTTCGTTGTAATCGTTTTGTGTATGTGAACTTATTTCTCCCTGACTGACGCGGTATTACATAATAATACCAAATCTCTACGGAACGTGAGCGCAGAGTAATGTAAGTTCGCGGAAAATCTTTGCCTATATAAGCGAATAAATTAAGACAAATTTCAAAGAGCCCAAATATCAAGTTAATTAAAATATGTCAGATGTTCTACAAGAAGTCTACAGACCCCTATTTCAGAAACAAACTATACAGGGTGCTACAAATTCGAGGTACGAGCATTGCTATCTGGGAAACAGTAATAGATACGAAGATGGTTAAATTGGAGCAAAGTTGCGCTTTGTGATGTTCACCGGCATCTTAGTCATCAAAAAAGAGTTTTTTAGGGAAAAACGGTTTTTTTTTGAAAATCAATTTTATTTTTTCCTGTCGTTATTTTTTAGAAAATCAAAAAACTAATTACACATTCTCACTTTATTAGGCCTGTCTAATTGTAGTTTTAGATTTTCAAATTAGCTGATAATTTGTGAGATACAGAGGCCAACTTAATTTTTTTTAAATACGGACCTGCATTTTATATTTCAGGTTTTGAAAGAACTCCTAACCAAAATAAAATAAAAAATGCAGGTCCATGTTTAAAAAATTTAAGTTGGCCTCTGTATCTCACAAATTATCAGCTAATTTGAAAATCTAAAAATACTATCAGATAGCCCTAGTAAAATGGCTATGAGAATGTGCAATTAGATTTTTAATTTTCTAAAAAGTAATGACAGGAAAAAATAAAATTGATTTAAAAAAAATCCGTTTTTTTTCAGAAACTCAGCAATCCTTGAAATTTTTAAAACTTTTTCGATGGCATCTTGGTGAACATCCGGAAGCGCAACTTTGCCCCAATTTAACCATCTTCGTATCTATTACGGTTTCCGACATACCAATGCTCGTACCTCAAATTTGTAGCACCCTGTATACCGTACGATAAAAAAGTTTTATGATAAAGAAGACTTTAGAATTCAACGATTAAATTCTAGTACATGTTATCATAAGCCTGTAATCATAGAAAGTGCACTTGGCCACAAAACTATTTGATCACATTGTATTTTAATACAATTTAATTGAAAATAGAAGTTAATACAAAAGACTTTTTCTACCAACGGCAACAACAACAATAAGCATTAGTTTTTGTTATTTTGACTAACTAGGCACTAATTTCTAGTTATTTCTAGTTCATAACTAGGTAGCATTGATGTTACATGCCAACAAAGACAAGTAAACCAGTTCAATGGAAATATTATGAACCAGAATGATATAAAATAAAAAGTTACTGTCTTTAACGGCCAACTTAATATATCGAATCGCCACTGATTAAAGTAAGAAGTATACTGTCGAGGAGCTAAAGGCAGAAAAAGTGACGTGAATACCGATAGAAACAACAGCCACAAGAAATGGCTTTCCAACCGTAAGTCTATCCAAGTTTGTTGTAGTTTTCCAGGCGGAAATATCAGCAATCCATTCTTTTGTGAAGAAATGAATAAAGCAGAAGAGAACACACCGGTTCAGTTGTCATCTTCACAAATATCTAAGCAGTAATCAGCACTAAAAGCAGTTTCCATAGAGGTTACGAATGGTAATTGTATATGGCACTAATGGTTGTCGTCTCGGCGCACTCAGTGATGAAGTGTTCTGGTGTTTTCCCCATTTTCCATACAGAATCTATCTGCATTCTCCGTTGCGTTTTTAGCTTCAATCTACTGAGGTGTTCGTTGAGGAGACAATGTCCTGTTAAAAACCCCGTGATAATCCGAAGATTGTTCTTACTTAAATCAAAGAAAATCTTTGATTTTTCTCGGTCGTAAGTTCTGAGAAATTTCTTCGAGTGTCTTAGACCGTTGGAGGATTCCCATTCCAGGTTACGTATGGAGTCTTCCAGGTTCATAAGTTCCGCTTTAAATTGGTTTCCACTGTTCCGCTTTAAGTTGGGAACGGTTCTGATCCAGTTAGAGGAGTGTTCGCTCCTTTTCTAGCTAGATCGTTTGCTTTTTCATTGCCTTCTATACCTTGATGAGCACACTGAGTAGGACTTTATTTCTTTGCCTAATTTGTTCAGCTTCTCTAGGCATTCTTTGACCAACTTCAAATAGATGGTTATTGATCGCTTTATTTACTGCCGAATGATGCTAAATTGATGCTCTCGATAGTGTAGATTTCTGCCTGAAAGATGCTAGGGTGGGTGGCCATTGGTTCGGAATATTTAGTTTTTGGCCAAAATAGTCCTATCCCTGTCCCTGCGTTGGTTTTGGAAGCATCAATATACCATATTACGGTATTCTACGCTCTTCATTATTCGACCTTGATCTACTTCGGGTTATATTTCGCGAAGAGTGTAGAGGCAGTTTTAAAATTATGCTTCTTCCTTAGTTGACAAAATAATTAGAAAATGTAGATATAAAGCTTATGATTTGTGAAACCTCGATCTTTAGTGGGTATTATAACTTCCGTACACAATATTTATATAACAAGCTATTAAACTCAAACAGCAAAAATCATTATTTTCATTTTTTGCATCTTAAAGTAAATATAAATGTATGGCAATTCAAATAAAAAAGCAGTGTTGTTCTAGACACGAGCCAGACAATGGCAAGCCCTCATTTCCAAAAATTCATGAATAAATGAAAAATAAACATGGGCCTTTAATCCGAACACAAAGAGATGTTAAACAAACGACTGCGATTTGGAGGAGCGCAAAAAGATCCTGCCGAAATGAATGTATAACGGCAATCGATGATTTCGTGAACAGAAACAGAAGGGTCAGCCTTCCGAAGGCTTTGTTTCAACAGGATGTGCTTATGAATATTCATTAGGCGAGGAATAGCAAACACAATCTCGGATGACTTTTCATTTGTACGACCGAATGGATACGGCATGTTTTAAGCGTCAAAACATCGGTTGGGGTACGTCCTTCTTAACTGTGTCGATTTAAAAACAGACACAGTTGTGCCAAAAAAAGTTTAAAAGGCTTCTTTACCGAAGACTGTAATGAAACTAGTAGTTGGTTATTTTTTTATTCATTTAACTGATGGTGATGCCATCCGTTGATCATAACTAAAATCATCAGATAGTATAGATAGGTCATTTTGGAAGTAGCAATGTTGCATTGCAAACCTAAGATGGGACCACGATATTAAGAAATTAGCAAGGATAACTTGGGCCCGCTATGCGCCAACAACAGACAACAATGGGCCCATCTACAAAGAGAGTATTGAAATATGTGAGGGAGACTACACCATAATTGGAAATGGTTGAATAAGCTGAAAATGATGATGATGATGATGATACTAAAAATTAAAGAATTTTACGGTGAATCTAAATATAAATTCTAATATAGAGTGTGGTGATTTAAAAAAACGTATTTGTTATATCGGGCCACACTTTTTTTAAGTACTCTGTATGCTAATAATAATTATACATAATTTTAAATTGTGTATCTTGACATTATCTAAAACTTTTCTATTAATATTTTCTCCATAATTCTCAAAACAAACGATAAAATGAACTTATCTCATTTGTTTATTTTTATTATAACAATGTTTCAATTAATTTAAACAATTATTATTATACTTTCAAGCTCTTAACTTCAAGATTAAAATTATTTTTAATGTATATCTAATGTATTTTTATTAATTTTTAAACATAAAAACTATAATCTAAATTATTTGTTCAGGTGGTCTTCAACACCATTCTATAGGCCCCTATAAATAAAATACCTCCCATTAAATGTTAATTTAATATGCTAAACGGTTGATGAAAAATTTCGAACGCTGTTTTATCGTTGCCGTCAATCATACGCTATTAAACCGGCAACGAGTGACATTCATTAGTGGTCAAGGTCAAATATCGGAGAAACTTAATTCAATG